>NW_025946682.1:18549-20323 GCF_000764305.2 Hyalella azteca | reverse complement strand
GCTACCTGAATTGCCAGTAGTGTGCGGGCAGCTTAAAATACAAGTAATACATTGTTCAAAGTTAACAATTCGGTTACAGTTTTCCAACTGAACTTTTTATCTGCAGAGAATTATCCAAAGTAGAAATCCTGTTCCAGTGTTCAAACTGCAAGAATTATCATTTGTGTATTATTTGAAGTCAGCTATTCTGTACCATTGTTCGAACTGAACAAATTATTTAATGTTTGAAATGAAAAAAATTACCAGGAGTGCATTGTTTAAGGTAAAAATAAACTGCATTAGTTTCATGCACTGCACAGTTTAAATTGCACATGTTACCTGTTTTGGGTTGTTTAGACTACAGAAAAACTTGCAGCTCATAGTATAAACTGCACAAATTAATCGCAGTGCATTGCTTAAACTACGCATATTACCTCCAGTGCATGTTTACCTTAAATAACCAGCAGTGCATGGTTTAACTTCACGAATGACCTGCGGTGCATTGTTTAACTTCAGACCTAACCTACAGTGCATTTTATAACTTCACAGATAACCTGCAGTGCATTGTTTAACTTCACGAATGACCTGCGGTGCATTGTTTAATTTCACAAATAACCTGCAGTGCATTGTAAAAACTCCACTCCAATCGCATGCATTCAATACTCCACACACCATTGAGATATGATGTATTGATTATACTGCAGTGAACAAGTATTGCATTGACAGACATTATATTTATTATATTTGTGCTTTCATGTTCTTCAACGCCTTCCAACAGTCCATCATCAAAGCCTAACAGAGTATGTACACTTTTGGGTTCGTTGAAATTAATTTTCCGCTCAGGCTCATGAATAGTTATAACGCATTTCAGAGTATTGGTGTTCGCTTGTATATCGATCGAGTCCTCGTTTCCGAACGCCTTTCTAATATAGTCATTGATGCTCTCTATCTCATAACATACAGTCGGAATAGTTATAGGGATTAACATACCACGTTTCCCAACATGATATTTATTATTTGTCTCATCGATATTCGGGGTACAGTGAGACATATCCAGCCCCACCAAAGCCAGTTTATGAAATTTGTTTGTATCAAATTCAATTGCTGGCGTGAAATTCGTGTAAATATCACTATAACCGGTAATAATCATGCTTTGTGATTCCATTTTCTTGAACAAAATTTATTCAAGAATTTAACATCATGATCATTTAATAAGTTTCGTTTATAAAGTTCATGAGTGAGAGCCTGCAATTAATTGAAGACTCGTGTGTTTCCAGCATTAAGAGCGCCAAATAATAAGTGATGTCTTACAACAATATCGTTAGCGTTAGAAAGTATAACAATTATTCCTGACCCTGAAACGTTTGAATCAGTATCTGGTCTTGATTCCGGAGTTGAATCCCGAGACGATGCGGGACTTGCTGCCCTCATTCTAGCAACTTCATGACGAGCATCCACCTTCGTCGCTTTATAGAGTGGTCTGATGAATTTTTCATACTTCTTTCCTTTGTTTACTTTTATCGTTCCATCAGGCCTGTTCCATGTTTGAAGAGAACCAAGCGGTATTATAGATTTTCTCGCTGCCTAATTTGAATTTATAAAACTCGGCTTGCAAATCCAGCTGTAATTTAATATTAGTATTCTTTGACTGCCTAATTGCTTGAATAACTTCAGATGTTATATTATTCAGAAATAAATTCGGATCGATCATTCTTATATCAAGATAAATATATTCTACGCATTCATCATTTACAGTCTACTTATAATATCACCTCTCATGCATTCAAATTTATCT
>NW_025946682.1:0-17058 GCF_000764305.2 Hyalella azteca | reverse complement strand
GAGTTATGCCGGGGGAAAACAGCTGCGACGAACGGACAGGCTGGAGTGCTGGCTGTGTATCAACAGCGGTATATCTGTCTCTTATACACATCTAGATGTGTATAAGAGACAGGGCATACATGGAGCACACGCGGGACACTGCTTCTGGCAGATCGTTTATAAAAGCAACGAACAAAATAGGCCCAAGAACGCTTCCTTGTGGCACGCCACTGCGCACTGATGCCCAGTCTGACACGGTTCCGTTAATACTGACACGTTGTCGTCTACCTACTAGAACTAGAAAATCTCTGATCCACTGGAGTACGTTTCCCTCAATTCCCAAAAGACTTCACTTTTCGTAACAGCCGCTCATGCGGAACACTATCAAATGCTTAGGCAAAATCGAGGTACAATGCGTCCACTGCCTCCCTTTCGTCCAGAAGGCGAATCCAATCGTTCAACGTAGACAATAAGTTAGTGGTGCAGCATCTACCGGCAATAAAACCATGTTGACAATCTGATAGGAGATGGTTAACAATCAAGTGATCGATAATCCTATCCCTCACAACAGATTCCATTACCATTACAAACAACACTTGTCAGACTGACTGGGCGATAGTTACCGGGGCTACTTGTGTCGTCTTTTTTTAACAATGGTGTTACATGAGTCATCAACGCAGAACATTCACAGTTTGTTGCGGTCTCTAAATCATAACTCACTGCTCTAAGTTCTTCTCATCTTTGTAACTGCCCCGCTTCCTCGGTAATTTGGACCAGAAACTGGCGCACAGAACTGGGTTCGAACCCGCGCCACTCTACGCCAATCTTGGTACTCTGAATTGTGGAAAAATGAGAAAATATACTGCCAATATTGAAGAGCAATCTTTACCTTAGAATATATGTTCAATAGCTGTTGAGAGATAACCGGTAGCGAGGATTGTAGATAATAGATACTGATACTGGCGAGAGATAACCGGTAGCCGCAACGCCAATATTTTGCAAGGAGGTTCTTCACTGCGCTCCTCAGATCGCGGGAGCAACAAACGTTCCAGTGCCGCGCCTGCCGTTAGTGTGAGTGCACGTGGTGTGCTGCTGTCGGTGTCTGCCCCCTCTGTGAATAGTATTACTACAGCAGAGCTTCTGGCTTCTATTTCCTGTGCGTAGTAATGCTGATGAAGTGTTTTTATGGCTTAAATGCCGTCTGTGTATTTGTTCCTGACGCTAGGAGGTGGCAGTATCATATCTTGCATTTTCGATGAAAGCATCAGGATTGATTAGGTTGAAATGAAAAATTGGGCAGAAGCCACCCGTGAATCGGACATGAACGCCCGTGAATATGGACAATTTCACCCGTTCCTAATGCTTTTTCCGATTTTTTGTGAGATTTAAATAAACGGCCTATTTATACCACCCGAGAAACGTTCGCTTTTACCCGCAAATTTAGGAAACTTCTGCCCAATGTTTGGATGATTAGGTTTTGCGATTCTGCATGTGGCCGCTATGTGAAAGCAAATCAGCAGAGATTTGCAGTTACATTCTTACAACTTAATTTACATATTTACCTGTTACTGCTGTTATTATGTTGTTAATGAACTGCTGTACGTGCTGAGCATAAACGTCGTTTAGGCAACAGGAAAATAGCGTGCGTTAGGGTTAGAGCGTGACGTTATCCATACATGTGCGCCAGTACGGGACTTGGGGCCGGAGGAGCGGCGTGACATGTTGTTACTGATGCTGCTGTTGCTGTTGCTGCTGTTGTTGCTGTTGCTGCTGCTGTTGCTACTGCTGCTGCTGTTGTTACTGTTGCAGCTATTGTTGCTGTTGCTGTTGTTGCTGTTGCTGCTGTTGCTGCTGCTGTTGTTACTGATGCTGCTGTTGCTGTTGCTGCTGTTGTTGCTGTTGTTGCTGNTTGCAGTTGCTGCTGTTGTTGCTGTTGCTGCTGCTGTTGTTACTGTTGCTGCTGTTGTTACTGTTGCTGCTGGTGATGCTGTTGCTGCTGCTGTTGTTACTGTTGCTGCTCTTGTTATTGTTGCTGCTGTTGTTACTGTTGCTGCAGTTGTTACTGTTGCTGCTGTTGTTACTGTTGCTGCTGATGTTACTGCTACTGTTGTTATTGCCGATGTTGTTTTCGTTTTTACTGCTGCTGCTGTTGTTATTACTGTTGCTGTTGTTGTTACTGTTGTTGCTGCTGCTGTTGTTTCTGTTGCAACTGTTATTACTGCTGCTGCTGTTGCTGCAGCTGTTGTTACCGTTGCAGTTGTTGCTGCTAATGTTGCTTATGCTACTTTTTCTGCTGCTGTTGTTGTTGTTGTTGTTGTCGCTGTTGCTGCTGTTGTTGCTACTTTTGTTTAGGATGCTGCTGCTGATGTTGCTGAAGACGTTGCTGCAGTTTTTGCTGTTGTTGTTGCTGCTATTTTTGCTGCTTTTGTTGCCGCTGTTGTTAGTGCTGTTGATGCTGCTGTTGCTATTGCTGCTGTTGCTGCTGCTGCTACTACTATGGATGGTTTTGCTGCTATTTTTCTGCTTTTGTTGCCGCTGTCGTTAGTGCTGTTGATGCTGCTGTTGGTATTGCTGCTGTTGCTGCTGCTGCTACTACTATGGATGGTTTTGCTGTTGTTGTTGCTGCTGTTGTTGCTGCTGTTGTTGCTGCTGTTGTTGCTGCCGTTGTTGCTGCCGTTGTTGCTGCAGCTGTTTCTGCTCTTGTTGCTGGCTGTGCTGCTGTTGTTGCTATTGTTGCTGTTTTTTCTGCTGTTGTTGCTGATGTTGCTGGTTTGTTGCTAATTTTCCCTTCGCGGTTGGTGCTGTTTTTGCTGTTGCTGTTGCAAGTGTTGTTGCTGCTGTTTTTCGTTTACTCGTCGTCTTGTCAGCGGCTGCAGCTGCACAGGAAATGACCGCAGCTCATATCGCTGCTATTCCTACTGCGTTCTTATGTGAAGACGAGCTGCAGCAGTAGTTTATCATCATGTAATCTTTCATCATGTTCATCCTCTAGCATCATAGGCATCTTCCAGCATCATATCATCCTCCAGCATCATGGTCATCCCCCAGCATCATGTTTAGCCTCCATCATGAAGGGAAGGATGGCGGTGATCAGCTGCCCCGCTATCTGCTGGCCACGGATGTGGCGGCCTGCACGCTCCCTCATCAATAATTCTAATTGAATAATTTAATATAGATATATTATTTTAGGTGTAAGGAATGAACATTTGTCAGGCGACAAGAACCACAACTTTGCGGTGTAATGATTTTTCATGTTGTGTGGTGAGAGACAAGCGCATCGAAACTTTTATTTTTTTTAATTAACTCCGGAGCCGCGGCCTCCGCCTCTTGAACGGCAGCGTCAACCACGTGAGTAACACACGCGCTGTGATGTGCTAGACGTGGTGCAGGTGGTGTGAGTAACACACGCGCTGTGATGTGCTAGACTAGCTCAGGTATGTGTGCGTCATACCCCGAGAAAAACAGGCCCCTAAGTCCGCAGTCTTCCAGGGGACCGACGAATCCTCATGAAAAAAACGCACACGATTCAATAAACAAATAGCTAAATCTACTAGTGATCTCAGAAGACGGAGACTAGTAAATTTGCATACAAAAACGAACTCGGGTCGCAGGACTCGCACAGAATGGAAGAACAAGCTGCCGAGGAACTTTCGCGTAGTTGAAGTCATCGGAGAGAACCCCCAAGTCTTTTTTTTTTGTAGATAACCCCAAAGACGCCAGTGGGCCCGCAGAAGGATAACGATGTCCTTGTCGGAGATGACCAGGGCTTGTGTGAGTTACTTGGATCGCAGTTTGAATCAGTCTTCACTCTTCAGTAACCACCGCTAGACAAGGGAGGAGAATGAAATCGATGTTCTCTAGGAGCTGCCAGGTGGAAGGAGGTTGGAGAATATTGAGTTTGAACCAGAAGATATAGAAATATGTATCAAAGAACTGGACCCGATGGAATTCCGATAGTGCTGTTGAAAAAGTGTGTTTGAGCACTGAAGGGTCCGGGAGCATTGTGAGCTTAACCGCTTCGCTCGAAAGGCTCTGGAAAGCCTCGATGATAGTGAAATTATTCATGAGGGCGATCAGCGTGGACTTTAACGCCAATCCACAAAGGAAGTCCGAGGGACAGACCACAAAATTACAGACCAAGGTTCGTCAAAATTTATAAGAAGGTTGTGGCCTGGAGGCTTGTCCAGTATATGGAAGAGACTGAACTGTATAATAACGGACAACATGATTTTCGGCAAAATCGTTCCTGTTGGTCACAGCTACTGGAACACCATCACCGCCTTGTGACCATACTTGAGGAGGGAGCTGGCGTGGACGTAGTATACCTGAACTTAGCTAAAGCTTTTGACAAAGGTGACCATGCATGGGGTGCTTCTCAGAAAGCTGAGGCTGTTGGGCGTAGCAGGAAGCCTGTTACTGTTAGGGTGAATCCACGTGGCATCCTCCTACGTACTACACAGGGTGGATCCTGCATGTTGCAGCACCAGGCGTACAACACACAATAGCACTTGTATATAACATAACATAAATTGTCACAATATCACAGTATATATCGAGTTTTTGGTATTGTATCATTCCCTGACGTTGTCAGATATGCGTCCGGCATTGCGTTCTTCGTCGTCGGGCAAGTGGCCATCCCAAATAAAAATTAAGAGTGGAGCACCTATGTTTTTATGATGGCTATAGGCGGACGCCATAGGTGGAGCAGCTTTGATTTATACAGTGAATTAAGGGTGGCGTGCACCACCTTTACCATACCTATAACCTGCCTATGGCCCCCCTGAACGTAAAGCTCTCCTTCCGCCAATAACTACCCATTGACACCAGTGGCACATTGATGAGCCAGGCGTGGCCACTTTTAAAACGAAGTCGATAAAAACTTAAATTTAGTTTCTGATCCGATGCGTATGTATTTACTGACATAGTTCCATACAATCACCATCCTAAGGGCTGCGTATGTAATCCACCATTATAGTACAAGTAACAATGTCAGACATGTAGCAGGAACAAATTTTCAGAGTACCATACACATACCTCGTGAGAAATCGAGTTGAAGAAACTCCTTGCCTACAGGATTCGAACTCCGGTCTCCCACACGCGAAGCAGAGCCTCTACCGTTGAGCTATAGGAGAGGACTAGGCACTAGAGTAATTTTAAAATATTTGACTTAAGTATTGCAAGTATTAATTTCATCGAATGACAGAAGTTAGTGCTACCACCGTGAAGATTAGATGGTTCCATCAACAATTTTATTTGATTCTCAGAACGCCGAACGAACGTCAGAACGCCAAGCACAAGTCATGGTTTCGTCTTAATCTCGAATGACCTGCAACCCAAAAACACCTCTCTACGTTGGATAAATTACAGTGGCAAATACCTTCGTGCACTGTGCAGTTTGGGCAAACGGTTATCGGTGGCTTACAAGAGATTTGTCTGCAATGAGCCATAGATGTTTCAGACCCTATAAATCATCGATGATTCATCGATGGCTCCCACCTATACTCGCCACTCTTTCGATTTATTGGTGTTTTATTGTCGATTTTCGGCAGATCTGGCCACCCACCGTTACGCCACCTATAATCTACTATCGCCACCTATAATCATCGGTGCTCCACCCTTAATTTTTATTTGGGATAATGCGTCGCCAAGGCCACTGTTCGCAGTCAAGCAACAGTTAATCAATTCAAGCATTCACTCCACAAGTTAGTGTTAAATCTCATACCAAACATTGAAATGATGGAAGTTTCAATCCTACCACATTCAAAATTTGTCCTATAGAACTTGCTTCATTGCATTGCTATAAGCACAGTTGGTTCGCACTTGAGTCGGACGTCCTGCACGAACATACAACTTCTAGAAACTCTATAGCGCTCTACTGGAACTGGACCGCGTGCGACCCGTGTTGTCAGATGGTGGAAGGATAAAACGGTCAACGCAGGTCACAAAAAGGCCCGAAACGAACTCGACATTTAATGGGAAATTTGTAATTTATGGTGCAAGAATACATTTTTCCTTATTATGAAAAATTCAAAACCGTTTTTGGCAATTAAAAATAGAATTATATTCGGACCTTCATGGATTTTTGCTGGCAACGCAATTGAAAAAAGGCACAAATCGGCGTTTTTGGCCGGAAAAAGATCCATCTGTCAACCCGGGCTTCCACAGGCACAGGATCGCCGAGACTCATTTGTTCCACTTTCGAACTAACATCGAACTTTGATTTTTTGTCACGATGAATGCTGATTAAACCTTCTTTCAAACAGATACGATATTTGTTGTTATGTTTTTCTTGCAAGATGTTCAAATTGAATTAAATAAAGGTTAAAAAACAATGCGTACATTGTTTAAATAAGTTTACAGAGGGCATATTTTTAAACGGCAAGCTAGGGTCCATCAGTTAATCTCGATATATTGATAATAAATTTAAGAGTTCGATCCAGGTAATTAGATACTTGAACTAGAATAGGCTAGGTTGGTTGCCACTGTTTAAAAAAATACTGTGATTTTCTTCAAAAGAGAGCAAAGACTACGTTAGACATTGATTTTCTGGTGAAGTGCAATTGTTTACGGCGTTTTTTCCAAATTCCTGTGATTTAAACTTTACAAACGTTCTCTACATACTTCCACTTTTTATAAATCCTGGCAGAACAGCTTCTTTCCAAATAATTATCTTCCATGAGAAAAACTCTGAAAATTTTAACCGATTTGGCCGCTGTGAGTGAAATACAAGTTGGTCGTTCATTTCCCACCCTCGACGCTTTTGCTATCCGCCGACATGCTAGACGATCTAAGGAAGCATTCAAAAAAATTACTGGTGACTCATCAAAAGACACGCGGCTCAATTATGTTCGCATTAAGTTCTAGATGGTTGTACGAGGGAAATAAGCGCCTGATTAGGATCCGGTTTATTTCTCGAAAAACTTGATGATATGAAAATTTCATTTCATTCAGTAAATGATGGAGCGTTTAAGATGGTATAAAATATCATTTAGTGAATGATGGAGCGTTTAAGATTATATAAAAATATCATTTAGTAAATGATGGAGCGTTGAATATGATTTGAAAGTATCATTCAGTAAATGATGGATCGTTTAAGATGATATAAAAATATCATTCAATGAATGATGGAGCATTTAAGATATAAAAATATCATTCAGTAATGATGGAGCGTTTAAGATGATATAAAAATATCATTCAAAGAATCAGAGGTTTTCTAAACAGCTTCAGTGAGCGCTGTTGACGATATATGATGTATGGCGTATGATGGAAGATGCCCGGTGAATGAAGAAATGGTGTGAGTTGGATGCTATATGATATGTGATGGATGATGCGCGGGGGATGATGGATGGTGTGTGGTGGAAGATGGAAGGTGCGCGGTGGGTGATGAATGGTGCGCGGTTGATGACGGATGGTGTGCAGTGGATGAGCAACAAAGCCTTGTTATCTGGCCCAACATGAGTGAGCGTCACCCACACCCAATATGAGTGAGCGTCACCCACCACACCCAACATTGGAGTGGCGTATAGCTGTTGCACTTCCCGCTTTGTTAGAGGCTCTTGCTTTTTCAGAATTACCGATAAGACAATTTACTAGTTGCATATCCTAACGTCAGCATGAGATATTTCGTGGAATTTTTCTTGTAGTCTAAGGAACTAGTCATCTGACAAGCTCACGCTGTTGTTGCATAAAAATTTCAATTATTTACGACAGATGACGTCAAATAATCGGTTAATAAGTACGTCTATTGCGAATAAGTTTGAATGCGTTAATTTGGTCAAAGCCAATTTTTGTACCAACGTAAAATATCGTGCGTAACCAGGAGTTTGCCAGGAAGACATCGTCGCAGGTGAAGAGTGATCGGTGATGAAAAAGTTTCCTCGTCTCTAACAGCCCACAAATTATTTCATTTCGCTGCAGGTCGGCACGTGGAGATGGACACAAGCGCCGACGCCGGCGCACCGTGCACATGGGCGCGGTGGGCTTCTCCGCGCTGGGCTTCTCTTGCACTTCTCCGCCACAACGATCAGCCCACGCCGCCAGACAGCAGGTAGAAACCGTGCAGATGCAGTTGAGAACCTGCAAGTGCTAATAAGAACCACGTATGTTTGAATAGTTAGATAATGCTCTTTTTTGCTTTATATTTACTCTAATTTCACTCCTGTATCGGTACTTTGCTTTTATTTCATCAGGTTTATTAGGCAAGAGAGATCTGCTAAGGCACTCCAAAATGTTCCTAATTTATTTATAGCGTCCGGTTTACCAGTAGAAGGGACAAGGAAGTAGAGAGGAGATTGATTACGCTAATTATTTGACAGTAATGCCCAGACAAAACTAGTCTCAACTTATTCACTAGTCTCAACACAGGATACGCACCGTTGGCAGCATTAAAAACGCCGTGTGCTCAGTTAAAAAATGAACTCAAAGAGAGTATTTTAATTTTTAGCAGAGACGCTCTTCTCAATTTGTAAATAATTCGAATGTCTTAACATTTTTTACGGGAACTAAGAATTATAGGTTTTAATCAATAATATTTGTTCCTGATCGCAGTGGTTGCTTTTAACAGCGCCGCATGTCAATCATTCATGAAAACGCATACCTCAAGTAAGTTACAGTCTTGTATCCTTGATACATCACGCGTGTCTCACGATGGTTACTGCCTTATATATCATTGATCCAATGTATCAATGTCTTGTATCATTGATACAATTAAGACGCATGCCTCACGAAAATTCCAGTCTCGTATCGTGGATACAAAACGCATGCCTCGCGGAATTCCAGCATGCCGCACTTGCTGGGGGATTCATCTTCGTGGCTTCACGTCGGAAGAGGATTTGCTTGATCAGTTTAGTCGGCATAAGCGATGCCCACTCGATCAAATGTGTCACATTATTACTTATAACTGCCTAAATATCTCTTTTTCATCATTGTTTTCGCATGATAATTGTTCTCCTGATATTCATATATACGACACCTTTCACTCTGCAGTATTGAAGAGCAGGATCAGGTTTAGGGATACTATGAACGTGCAGCGCTTCTCTTATGGTTACCTATCGTGTCTCGATATTGTATATAGGCCTTATAGGGCTGTTGGAGCGCGTATATAAGATACTTATCGTGTCGGGTTGTTACCGGCACCTGAAAATCTATTCTGAATGCGAGAATAGTGTAAGGAAATAACGCAATATAACTGTTTTTTATTTGATTTTACTAGCATACCACGGTACGTTCTCGTGGTGCACAAAAAAATCTCGCTGACGAAGTTCAAATTCAGAGCTGAAATGAAGAATGCACAGTAAAATCATAAAGAAATGCTATGAGCTGATTAATGTCGTAAGTTAACAATTATATTCAATATTTCCAATTTGAACGTCAACAGAAATGAACACGTCACTATGAGCTAAATTAAGGTCGGCCCAACCCCAAGATAGTTCTTAGTAAGAGAGCCAGCGGACGCACTTATGAGAATCTTAAGATAAGATAGTGATGTTGGGGACTATTCAATAAATAAGCAAACAAAACTTTCGGTGACCCAAGACATTTGACCAGTGATCGCAAATAAAGGATGAATAAACATGATAAACTAAGAACTATAATGATAAATAAACGTTCAATACAAGAAAAGCACAATATAAACAGTGTGTCTTTCTAGCCCTTGGATATTAATTCGTAAGAATGTCCTAGGTTCGGAGCCCCGTTGAAAAAACACGAATAAATACAAATTAAGGACTTGAATTAACACAACACTAACGAATGAATAAAGCACACATAAATAATACACTAATATGAATAATATTCAATATCACCAAAATAGCCACCACTATATCAGCACGGAAGATTAACATATGATAAACAGTGCAAGCACTAACCTCTGTGGTGGATCACATAGCAATGACAAGCTAAATGGTGGGTCTACAGGAGGTGACGTAATGGTTCACTCAAAAACAAAATGACAATACACGTAACCTAACTATCGATGAAATTGATATTGAAAGACGTTCCCTAACAGTGAACCGATTATTGACATCATGACCGACGCAACTTTAAGCTGGTTCAGGGGCGGCAAGCTTTGTAGCAGAAAATAAACGCGTTCAAAGGCCATGATGTGTTGGGCGGGAGCAAGAAGTGAAATTACATGCATTAGCTAAATAACGAGGGCCTTTATATGCTTGAATTCAATGGTGTTAGCGGAAAGCTATCACTGATAAGACGAGGTCGTTACCAAAGTACTCACTTCCACCAACTTCCAGGCTCCTATAATCACGAATTTGCTCTCCAATTTCAACTACCTTAACCTACACTTAAACATTCTAGTCTTTAACGCATTATAGACAAATTTGATATAATAGCAAGGCATAACAAAACTGTGGGAAAAGGCTGGACCAAGGATTACAATTTAGTTTTTGATGAGAATGACATTGGCACTGTAGCCGCCATTTTCCCTTTTTCTGAAACTTGTAGCTATAGAATTAGCCTACTCGACGCAGTTGATTTTACAAGCGTTATTAGCATTCATTGTTAGCCCTTGATTACGAATGCCTGCACTACCAGGGGAACCAAGCTATTCGGTTCGTTTGATTTATCGTTTGTTTTCCTGAATTATTGATTATCCTGTTTAATTATGGCTTTATCTTGGTTCATATATTTCATGTAATTAGCGTATATTTTGTCTTGTATATATATTTCTTATGTATATTTGTCATTTCATTTCTAGAAACCGTACATCATGGAATACTCGTTTTTTATCCTGCTATGATGGCGCGTCTATGAATAGTTCGGTAAACGTTCCCAAAGGACTAGCCAACAAGAAAGTCCTTTACAGGCACATTAACTAAAATCAGAAGATGCATCATATTTTCTTCATTTTTTGAAACAAGAATCTTGTGAGAGTTCCAGGTTCTATGAAAATATATAGGTTTGAACGGGCTTTTTTTGTAAGCAAGCATTCGCTTTATTATTACCGTGATTAGGAATAATGGGTTAGGAATGATTAACCTAATGATTAAAGGGTTTGAAATTAAACTTGTAGGTATTATCGATCCTGGGCTACGCCAGACGAAGCTGCCAGTATGATATACATTAAAAATTTTAACCAACAATCGGTCGTTTTTTACCATGCTCTTTTAGATCATTTCCGAGCCCTGCCACAATCTGTTACCTGCAGCGCCTGAGCAGCGCGGCCCGATAAGCAGGAAGCCGCTTATCAGCTTATCAGGCCGGGAGAGATAAAGAGTGTCAGCGCCTGCAACTACGCGCCTTCTGGTGCAGCTTTGAGGTTTGAAAAACCGCGTTTGTTACACCGAACTTAGTATTACTCGAGCTTTTTTATATTAACCGTCAAATTTCCTTTCGGTTGGATCAGTTCATTTAGGAAATTTGTGTATGCAACCGTTTTTTTACGGCTCAAGAAAACAATGCAATAACTGGGAAAATGTCCGTTAGGTCACCCAAATCCCCTAAGTTCGCTGCACTGAAGTTCAATAAGTGGTGATATCACTTATGAGCTGCCACCTGAAATTCAACACAAAACGAGTTAAGTATTCCATTCGTCCTTAACACTCATTCGATTGTAGATCATTATATTAGGCTGAAATTTGTCGCAGAAGAGTGCTACAATTTTGAAACGTAAAATCAGAACGACTCTGATTGTTTCTTTTCTCATCTTTGACGAGTTGATTTTTCAGGTGAACCTTGTCACAAATTCAGCATTCATTTTTTCGGGAGCGTATGGGTAGGAAAAGTTGTTCTCATTTATTTACCGATAATGATGACATCTTATACTCGCATGTAAAATACTTTTACAAGCACATTTGATCGTGTGATCAAATGTGTGATATTGAAAAAAAAAACGGAAACAAAAATAAAATGCCAAGAAAACTCCAAAAATAAATTTTTAAAATTTTTAAACTCGTTTAGTTTAGAAAAAATTACATCTTATTCCTAATACAAATGACCATCGCCTGTAGAGCTCTTTTTTGTACATCGTTTTCACTTCCTTTGGAGGTTCATTATTTTCTATTTCCCATCCCCATACTTTTCATCCTGCAGTGCCGTGCAGACTAATTCGGACAGAGCTGACATAAGACAAATTTTGGCTAAATTTAAGTTTTATGTACAAAAAACATGAAAATGTTGCAAAATATGATAAAATAAATACGAAATATGGCCTCCTCGTGATTTTATAAGCATCTGACCACATTTGAACACATTTTAGCCATTGCTTCATCATTATAGCAGGCCGCTTATCAGTCCAGGGAAGATAACGAGTGCCTGCGCCTGCAACTACGCTCATTTTGTGCAGTTTTATTTTGTGCTACACTCATCATTTTTTGTGCACGAAAATCACGTGTTTCATTATTTACGTAAATTAAATGAGTAAATTTTACCGCTTCCGTGAAGTTAGCAACGCCGCGCACGAAGTTAAATTCGCGTTCACCTCAAGCTCTCAGTCATTACCTTTAAGACGCTCCTAGAAACAGGTAGGAAAGCGCTAAGCCAATCGAATATGAATCCGTGCCATTAGTTATTGCATTACTGTCATACTATATTCTTTATTAGTTAAAATACAGACAGTTGATGATGTGATTTACTTTTACAGGTCTTCAAGCTGTAAAGGGTTTCATTACACGTCATTCGTAACGACATATACAGAGTTACAATTAGATCATCAAATAAATTTAATTGTGCTTGTTTGCCTAATTGGCAGCAAACTTTCAATCGTATGAGAAAACCTTGCATCCTGCTTGGTTTTCCTCTCAGCTTTCATACATTCCATCGATAACTGTTTCGTAACTGAAGATAAATTTTGATACGAAACCAGAGTGCCATGCCACTCTGCGATAGCTGGGAAATGGAAAAGAATTGATCGATAGACATCCGTAAGAACGTCAGATTCTAGTTAATTTTTCTCAGCTAAAGTTTATTACGAGGCATACTTGCTTAGGTTGCTATAGAAAATTAGGACTAGAACGCGTAATGGTTGTTTTTCAATCGTCGGAATTACTCATTCTACTGTAGGCCGTTGACCAGTTTGGTGAAACAAAGAGGGTGGATGATGCGGCCGTTTGCCGCAGGCACCTTCGCAAACGCGTCGATTTGGGCCTTTTTTATTCACTTGAACTCGCGTCCAAGCAGTCTATGGACGGCATGGCCTCCTCTTCCCAGGACAGCGAGCGGCCACTGTCAATGAGGAGAATTAAACGGCGGCTCAAATGCCATGAAATGTCTTCACCTTACATTAATTATGCCGGTTATATTGATTCAAGGGTTGAGGAGGCCGGGAGTGGAGGAGGATGGAGGGAAAGGAAGGAGGAGGGCTATCAAAAGCTCATGCAAATAGCATGAATCTTGACATGTGGAGTTCCAGGAAGGACTTAATCGCATTATTCAACCATTCAATTACTAGTTCCATTCCGTTTTTTGTGTATTCAAGATATTGTCATAAAGTTATATGCTAAAACACTAACTCGAAGCATAATCATATGGTAAATGCCAAAATAAATCTACGAGATCACACAAATAAATCTACGAGATCAATAAATCACACGAGATATGCTGTATTTACGTGATAAAACTCATGCCAAATTAACGCCAAACGAGAACGAACAGGACTATGAAGGTATTGCTGAGCCATTGCTGCTGCTCCTTCAGTCTTCAATCGTCGGTCGGCTGGTTGCTAGCACTGTGGATGTGTGATGCGGCGAATCAGACTTGAATTCAGTTAATTTTTTTGTTATAAGAGGCCAGGCAAAAAACTAACGTCTGAACTTATAGTTCGTCGCATACGCAAATATCAAGGGAGAATTTTGGTAAGTGCACCTCATGAAACTATGTTATTAATTGTCATGCATATTAATGTAGATGATGGATCGTGCAATGTGGAGGAAGGGCCGTGCAATGTGGAGAAAGGGCCGTGCAAGGCGGATAATAGACTGTGCAAGGTGGATGATGGACCGTGCAAGGTGGATGATGAACCGAGAACCTTAACCGAGTCCCACCTAAGAGAATATGTCCAAAGTAGATAAATCGAAATGAAAAGCTTTTAACATTACCGAGCAGACCGAAAAGAAGTGAGAAAAAAGGAGGCGTTATTACTGCAGGTATGCTCGCTTCACACGTCTGGTAGAACAATCCACAAACGGCACATAATTCCGAGTGACAGACAGCTCTCGAAGTTTGGCGCCATTCCGGTTATCATTTTCCATGTATACAGAATGACATACCTCTCCCGTCTCCTCTGCCGTGAGTACAGACCCAGGAACTCCAACCTCTCCCAGTAGTTCAACTTTTCCATCCATCTGCTCCTGGCAGTGAAGGTTCGCTGGACACCTTCCAGTCACCGCACTGCGCCGAGTGTGAACGGGGTCCACAGCTGGCAGCAGTATTCAAGGATTGGTATTACAAGAGGTCTAAAGAGTATAATCATCGGTTCCACTTCTCTTGTTCTGAACGTCCGCCACATCCAACCCTATCTGTCGCCTACCTCTTGCGGTTATTGCCGTTATGTAACCAAAATTGACCTGAGTATTCATCAACACTGATAGATCGCGAACGAGTCGCTTCTCTTCGATTTCCAAGTTGTCAGGTGCTAGGTAGCGGTGCTCCAAACCAGCTATTCCGTTACGTAACTCTGTATCACAGTGCACACACAACACAGCGCTGCTCAGCAACTCAGGACACACACGATTAACACAAACGAAAGATTAGCTTTAACTGTTAGTTGTCGGAATCATTACTAATGAAATACACATGAATCTAAGTGGAGAATAACAATAAATGCTGGTATATAGACCATTAATGGAATTAAAATTTCTCCTAAATTATTCTTTTTGCTAAAATCCCTGCTCAGTTAGTCTTAAGGCACGTTCAAAAATAAGTGTTATTGGATGTCCTTCAGCCATGGAGAAGTCAATTAGTTGAACAATTTACAGTTGGTCGACGATGANGGATGCCACTGCCCCTCTGGAGGATAGGGTGCAGGATGTAGTGCCTGGTTCGGCGGCTGAGGGAGGGGCGCTGGTGGTGGCCGAGGAAGCTGAGCCTGCAGCGGCGCCTGCTCCGTTGCCTCGTGTGGTCGAGGAGCCCTGTGCGGGGCAGCAAGACAAGGGTTGTGCCCCTCCGCTGGGTGTCCCACCACAAGTACAGAAATTGACGGAAAAGCCGCTTTATACCTCACGTTTGGGTAGGGTAGTCAAACCGGTAGACAGGTTGGGTATTTGAATATGTAAATTTTTTATGATGATCGGTATATGTAAATTTTAATAAATATTCCTATTAAAAAAATGTGAACAAATAAATCGGGCAACCTTTTATTGCTCGGGTACTTTATTTCAATGTACTAGATAAGGGTGGGGCTCCATCTTTTAAAGAGGAGGAGATGTACCGAGGTTTTAGCCTAACGCTTTGCTACGCGTTGACGTCACCGCGACACGTACTTGTCTTAGGAGGTCGTGGCGCGTCAATCGGTCTCTTCTTGTGTCAACCTCCTACTGAAATACATGTGTGTGTCCCTGATCTTGTTTCACTGACTCGAAGACTGATATTCCACACAGATATTCCACAGGTGTTACAGATGCCTGAGATTGGGACATCTCGCTGAAGGCTGCAACTCTCCCAGAAGGTGTTTGCTCTGTGCTGGACCTCATGAACACTCAGTGTGTACCTCAGTAGAAAAGTTATGTGCAAATTGTGGGGGATCTCATCAAGTAGATTCGTTAGAGTGCCCATACATCATCAAAGCTATGGCTATAGAAAAACTGCGTGCCTCTGGACTGTCATATGCGCAAGCTGCCAAGGAAGTGGACTCGCGCCACTCAACTGCTTGTGAGCAACTGCTTGTGAACTCCAAGTCAGGCTGTAAGGAATACTTCCTATTCAAATGCACTAAAAGCCAACAGATTTGAGCTCAGCTCTTCTGAGATGACCTCGCCCTGCAGAACAATTACTGTAGAAGTTCACAGAACTCAGGGATCCAGTTTCAGTCAAGTTGTGAATCAACCACCATCAATGTGAATCAACCACCATCAATTCAGTCAAGTTGTGAATCAACCACCTTCCAAAACTTCCCTCGCATTGGGTATAGAGAAAGGCAATAAGGAAAATAAATCTACAATAAATTTTCGCAAGATAATTAAGGAAGAACTCTCCTCATGTGAGAAAAAGTTAGATGATTCAATACATGCATCTCTGACTGGATTCTCAATCAAATTGGGTCACTTTTTACATGAAGTCTTCAAGATAAATCTACTTAATAAAGGGACAAAGGAAAGATCACTGCTCCTAATCAGTTTACTAAGGAATGCCTTTGGTCAGGAAGTCAGTGAGGTTCTGCAGGGGGAATGGCTTCCTGCCTGTACAGCAGTTTCTGATCGGGGCCCTGCCTTACTGAAAGTCTCAGCCAAAACTGGTGTTCCTAGTGCCTCGCAGCTCAAAAAAGCTGCTGGCTCTGAAGCATCTAAAGCATTCTAAGGGACCAAAATCTTGTGGAAGCACATCACTGGCTCAGTCTCCTCAGCTAGTATCTAAAATTTGTGGTCAAGCTAAGGGTCGTGGCAAGAGAAGGAGTACAAGAAAACAATCACGATGAGTTGTACAATAAAATCACAGAATCTGCACCGACATCCTAGGAGAGAATTAGGGCTAGAAATAGTGCAACTCAATTTTCATGGGCTATATTGGAAACTCACTGAGTTTAAGTTGTATCTTTACAAGGAGAAGCCAGACGTGGTCTTCCTTTTTGAGAGTTTTGGGTCCAAACACATGAGCCCTCTTTTGTTGGATACTTTGTTCTGTGGTCTCATAGAGCAAATGCAATGAGATGAGAGGGGGGTATGCAATCTTAATCCGCAGAGACGTTCAGAGACAGCAATTTAATCTTACTCAATTTCCTGGGGATACAAATCTTGAATACCAAGCAATTAAAATTAATACTGCCCTTGGATGGATTACAATAGCCAATTTTAATAACCCAGACAGAAATGTTGAATGTGAGGAATTAACTTACTATATAACTCAACTCGGAGATCAATTTGTGGCAGCTGGTGACTTTAATGCTCATTCTCCCCTGTGGGACAGCCGTGGTAG
>NW_025946681.1:0-2074 GCF_000764305.2 Hyalella azteca | reverse complement strand
CACAGGAGCTAGGAACAGCAAATCCAAAGCCTCTGATTGGTCAGTTAGTTGGATGGTTTCGATAATACCTTTTCAGATGAGTCATGCGTAAGACAGTTTTGTTAATGCCGAATTTTGACTGACTTACGCCATACGTAACTTTTTGAACGTAAGTACGAAAAGTTACGTGAACTTAGCGAAGTTTCGTTAATCTCTGCCCTGGACGGTGGGGGGCGTGGGGCTGTCCTTCACAGTCCAGCTGTCGCAGGAGAGTTTCAGTGGGCAGCAGGAGAAGATGTGGGCCGGCTCGCCTGTTGCCTGTGCGGGACAGTGTCGCCTGAACCCTGAATGCGGGGCCTTCGCTTTCAAAGCAACTGAGGTAGAGTGCAATATTAAGTTTAAAATAAATTATCATTATCGATATACTACGATTAGATGTATCATTGTGATAATGTTACACATTACTTAAAACTTGACACGGCAGATCACGAATGAGGTTCGTTGACAAGCTAATGATTATGTCATGAGATGATGGTTAGGTAAAATCCAGTACAGATGGTGGCATGGTGCTGTAGCAATACTATGCCTGCATATGTATATATATCGAGGATATTGTGTAATGCCAACTATATAGTATGAATTATTCTATGTAGTAAACATGTTCCATTAAAAAATGTGCTGGTTTTGCTGAAAACTTTCAGATGATATAATTTTTGTATGTGTCTAACCAAAAATGTTCCGAATGAAACATACATGAATGGAGGCACTTCCCTAAATATATTAGCATCTTTCTTAGGATAAATAGTAAGCTAGGTAATATAAAGTATGCCATATAGTTTTCTATATTACTATATTTTTAGTAACAGTAAAATGTCTTTTAGTTTAGCAATCGGTATCCCAAAGGAGTCGAGGGATGTTAACTCATCGTCTGGTGCACAAGTTGAAAATCCGTGACACAACGGGCAAATGACGTCAAAATAACATTTATTGTGTGTTGATTGCATACAATAAACGTTACATCAACGTTTTTCGCCATTGTATGGGTATGAATGGCCTATTCTTCTCAGCGTTTGATTAGTTATGATGAACAACAACGTAACGGCAAATCAGCTATGCACTGATAAAATTAAAACCTTTAGATTTCTATATAAATATATAAAATAAATCTTTCATTAGCTAATTTCCTGGATATGGATTTTTTCAAGCTATCACTTGCCTTGCTTCATATCACTCAGCTGGCTTCATGTCACTTATTTACTCTAAGAATTTACTCTAAGAAAGGAAAAAAGTTCAAATTCAGCCGATTTTTCCAAATGTCTGCTTGAAGATTCTAGTTTTCATTTCTACTCGAGCATTGATTTATTGTTGGAACCCCCACACTTTATTGTGTGATTACACATCAATTGATGGGAACAACACTTATTTAGATACCTACTGATTACTTCTCCGCTGGGATGGTTAGATGTTCATCGATATCCTCTCCACTTTACAGGTCCCGAACTGTGCGCTGTTCGTGCGGCAGACGTGGAGCTCGCCGGGTCTCCCGGGCCTCTACTACAGGGGCATGTCCCTGTCCAGCGGCGACTACCTCTTCCGTCTGCCTCCTCCTACTCCCTATGACATGAGCGGGTGAGCAGGAAGGATAGAGATCTGCGGATTCTATGTTGATCGTAAGGTATTGGATACCTAGGGATTTAGGCGGAAGAAAACACTCATTATTACGGTGATCATAATTAAGTTGTGGCATACCAAGGCAGTTCGTCGAGAGATTAACTCGTTGTTACGGCGATCGCAAGTTACGGGATATTACTAGAGTTCGGCATGAGATTGGACTTTCTGATACGGGGATCGTGAGATGAGGGATACCAAGAGAGTGCGGCAAGAAATTTGGCTCACTGATACGGCGGGAATCGTGAGTATGGGATATCATGCAGGAGAGTTTGGCAATGTATTGCTTTCAATGATACTGGAATCATGAGTTAGGTATGAGACATCAAGAAAGTTCGGCAAGAGATTGCACTCACTGAGACGGAGATCGTGAGTTAAGGGATTCTAAGAGAGTTCGGCAAGAGATTGCACTCACTGAGACGGAGAT
>NW_025946680.1:0-795 GCF_000764305.2 Hyalella azteca | reverse complement strand
TTGGTAGGTTTCCATTCAAAAGGCTTTTTAATAAATATGGCAACATTTTGTGACGTTTCATTGTTGCTGACGCGTAGTGAAGTGTTTTGAGAGTCGTGTGAAGGCAACAGAATTTGCGTAACGCATATGGTTTTTTTCATAGTTTTTCATTTCTCGATGCGTCCTTAATGTGTCGGAATATACCGCGTTTACCCTACTATTCATACGAAATGTAAACAGACGGTGTTCAGTGTTGCCATATGACTTTGAAGAAAATTTCTTCCAAAATAAAGTTCTAGATTTCTCATTCACCAAATTTCCGTACCAAGAAAAATCATATATTATTGAAAGATTATTAAAGGCATACTACTGAGTATTACGTCTGTTCCTCCACAAACTGCTCGTGCGCGACAGCGCAACGTAGAATTGATGGCCGGGATTGCACGAACACGTGCGCCAAGAGAATCAATTTTCATTACATTGCGCCAGCCAACTGTGCACAGCAATAGCTTAAAAAAACTGAAAATGTGCAGGAAAATTCACCCAAAACATACATCATCCTGATTCCTGAGTGTGGTATTAATGCAGTCTGATTGCTTTGACATGACCGCAAGTTGCGGTCATGTCAAAGCAGTCATAGTTGCGGTCCACAACTATGCCTGCAGCCTATGCGCGATCTTTAACAAAATGTTTAGTTGATTTGTTTACATTACGATGTTTGTTTTTCTTTTCAGGATATTTTGGCGGGAACGGTAAAGCAATGCAGATTGCCAAAGTTGAAAATTTTATGAAGTGACATATTTGCAAAGTGCAAAC